>NW_017264938.1:0-37240 GCF_001329695.1 Rhodotorula graminis WP1
TTACTAATTACTACGGGCCAACACGTTCCAGATGCGCCGTCCGTCCCCGTTCCTCCTCCTCCTCGACCACCTCGCCGTCGGAAACTAGCTCACCCGGTGCTCCCTCGTCACCTGCAGAGATCCCCCAATTCCTCGTGCGCTCGACCATCCCGTGCGAGGCGCCCCGGATCGTGTGCACCCAGCCTCGTCGCGTCGCCGCCACTTCGCTCGCCCAGCGCGTGTCGACCGAGATGGGCCAGCAGCTCGGCGGCCTCGTCGGCTACACGGTCCGCTTCGACGACCGCACCTCGCGTGGCACGCGCCTCAAGTACGCGACCGACGGCGCCCTCCTCGCCGAGATGCTCGGCGACCGCGACCTCGACGCGTACGACGTCGTCGTCCTCGACGAGGCCCACGAGCGCAGCCTGCGCACCGACATGCTCATGGGCTTCCTCAAGGACATCCAGGTCCGGCGCAAGGACAAGTACCGCGCCTGGCTCGCCAAGGGCAAGGGCAAAGCGCGCGCCGACGTCAACGGCAACGGCCACGATGCCGCGCTCGCCAACGGCAAGGACGTCGAGGAGCGCGACCCGACCGAGCTCAAGATCGTCGTCATGTCGGCCACGATCGACGCCAAGCGGTTCAGCGAGTTCTTCTCCCAGTGCGTCCTCCGACTTCTTCCCCCCTCGAGAACGAGCACGGTCCCTGACTTGCTCGACAACGCGCAGCGCTCCCGTGCTCTACGTGCAGGGTCGCCAGCACAAGGTGACGCTCATGTACTCGGCCGAGCCCCAGCTCGACTACCTCGACTCGGCGCTCAAGACCATCTTCCAGATTCACAAGGCGCATCCGCCCGGCAGCATCCTCGTCTTTCTTCCCGGTGCGCTCGCCCGCCTTCTTACCTGTCGTCGCCGTACAAGGAGACTGACTCGGCTCGGCTGCGCCCGCAGGCCAGGACGAGATCGAGTCGCTGGCGACGTCGATCCAGGCGTACCTTCCCGACCTTGAAAAGTCGCTCGCGAGCAAGGGCTCGGTGCGCCCGCCTTCCTCTCCTCATTCCTCGAGTTGCGCCGATCAACTCACGCTCTTTCCGTCCCTGCAGCTCCTGATCACGCCCCTGTACGCCAAGCTCGCGCCCGCCGAGCAGGCCAAGGCGTTCGCGCCCGCTCCGCCCAATACGCGCAAGGTCATCCTCGCCACCAACATCGCCGAGACGTCGGTCACCATCCCGGGCGTCAAATTCGTCGTCGACTGTGGCCTCGCCAAGGAGAAGCGGTACCACGCGGGCACGGGTGAGTTTCGGCTTCACCTCGCGAACGGCTTCATCTCGCAGGAGATCTCTCATTGACGCTCTCGTGTCCCACAGGCATCGAGTCACTCGTGACAGAGAGCATCAGCCAGTCGTCGGCCAAGCAGCGAGCCGGTCGAGCAGGTCGCGAGGTGCGTCTCGTGCTCGCCGCCTCTCCCTTCCCGACTCTCTCTCTCTCGTGCCCAGCGTTCCCGGACTTACCCTCTCTCTCCTCTCGCGCAGTCGGACGGCTACTGCTTCCGCCTGTACCCCGAGTCGGTCTTCAACACGCTCGACAAGCGCACGCAGCCCGAGATCCAGCGCGTCAGCTTGACGTTCGCCCTCTTGCACCTCCTTGCGGCGGGCCAAGCCGACGTCTTCGCCTTTCACTTCATGGACAAGCCCGACAAAGACTCGAGTGCGTCCCCTGCTCGCGCAGTTCGGCGTTCGCGTCGCTCGAGCCTGACATCCTCGTCCTCGCAGTCCTGTTCGCCCTCATGACGCTGCACGGCCTCGACGCGCTCGACAAGCAGGGCCGCATCACCTCGGTCGGTCGACAAATGGCGCAGCTCCCCCTCGACCCCGTCTACGCCCGGGTCCTCCTCGCGTCGTTCGCCGAGGGCTGCCCTCGCGAGATCATCGACCTCGTGTCGCTCCTCGGGTCCAAGGACCAGCTCCTGATCAACACGGCCGCAACGCGCGAGCAGGCCAACGCGGCGCGTCAGAAGTTCGTCCACCGTCGCGGCGACCACCTCCAGCTCCTCAACATCCTGCGCGCCTTCGAGGAGCTCGACGAGCGCGACGAGCGCAAGGCGTGGTGCCGGGACAACTTTGTGTCGTACAAGGCCATGCTCAGCGTTCTCGATGCGCGCAAGCAGCTGCGCGAGCGCGTTGAGCGTCTCGGGCTCGGCGACGGCAAGCAGAGCGTCGGCGACGAGGACGAGCCCGTCCTGAACGCGCTCGTCGGCGGCCTCTTTGCCAACACGGCGCTCCGCCAGGAGGACGGCACCTATCGTCACACCCTCACGAAGCAGGTGCGTCCCTCGTTCGCTCTCTCCTGCGTGCTCGGTCACGCGAGCTCACGCCGTTGCCTTCCGCAGGTGGTCGCCATTCACCCGTCCTCGACCATGCACAACAAGAAGGCGCCCGCCATCCTTTACGACGAGCTCGTCCTCACGACCAAGACGTATGCGCGCGGCGTCTCGTCCGTCGAGCCGACCCAGATCCGCTCAAAGGTGCGTCGCTCTCGCCCCCTCTTTCCTCTCGCGCCGTCTCTCCCGACTGACCCTCTCTTTCTCTTACCTCCCTCCCCTCGTCGATCTCTCCTCTCCCACTCGGTACTGCAGGCGCCCTCGATGTTTGCCAAGACGATGCGGTAGAAGAGGGTTCGAGTGCAACGAGGTGTCGACGCGACGGAACGCTTTTCGATCGAGAGCAGCTCTCGACTGTGCGCGAGATCGAGAGAACCTGAACTTGTACTGCACCGGCGTGACCAGCACGCCAGACCCGAGTCGACACTCGTCCGTCTACAAGAGCTACTCTGCGCGCCCTGCCCGGCGCCTCGAGCGCAAGAGCTTTTCGCGCCACGCCGGGTCCCACTCTTGCCTCAGCTCGATGCCGAGCCTCGCGCACACCGCTCTGCCCTGCTCGACGAGCTGCTGGTCGACGCGCTCCTCCGACACCTCGGGCCCGTCCACCTCGACGAGCGCTCGGCGCGCCTCGTCCCGCATGGCGTCGAGCCCACCGGCGCGCACCCAGCCGGCGACGTTGCTCTCGGCCCTGGCGCGCTCGAGCTGCGTGATGGTGATGAGGAGGGCGCAGTCTTGCGCGGGCGGGTGGGCCGGGTCGAGCGACAGGGCCGAGACGGGGTTGGTCGAGTCGAACGCGGCGGTGGGCGTGGGCGGAAAGTGGATCGGGTGGACGAGGAACGGTGCAACGGGCAGGTGCGAGTAGGGTTGCTGAGCCTGTGAGACGACGTTGGGCAGAGTGAGCGAGGCGGCTCGGCCAGAGAGAGGACGCCGGAAGGGAAAGAGGGCGAGAGAGAGAGAGAGCGCGAGAGCGCACCGCTTTGCTCGCCTCGTCGTCGAGGAGGAGCGTCCTGCGAGCGCCCTGCTCGTCGAGCTGCTGCTTGAAGCGCGCCTTGGCCTTCTTCTTGAGCCGGACCGGGCCTTGGTCGTGCCGGACGCGCGCGGCCTCGCCCGTGAGCTCCTCGCGCGCGTCTTCGAGCGGCGCCATCGGCTCCTCGGCGGTCGTGCGCGAGCCCGCGTTCGACGCCGTTCGGTGCTCAGTCGACGTCGCCGCCGCCTCGAGCTGCTCCTTGCGGTCGGCGACCTGCTGCACCTCGGCGTCGAAGGCCTCGCGCCCAAAGTCGAGGAGCTCCCACACGCGCCCGAGGTCTTTGACCGTCTCGACGTCGCCGTGGTAGTCGGCGTTCGACAGGCCCATCATCGAGCGCGTAAAGACCATGCGCAGGACGTCGCCCTCGTCAGGGCGCGGCTCGTACATCGGCGGTCGCGCGCCCGACCTCGCCGGTAAGGCGGCGACGTAGGCCGTCGCGCGCTCGGGCGGGACGAGTTGGAGAGCTGCGAGCATGCTGAGGACGTTCGGGGCGCGCGCCGACGAGTAGACGATGGGCTCGAACCGGGGCGAGCCGTCGTCGTTGCGGGTGCAGATGTACGACAGGAAGGTCGACAGGTACGGGCGGGCGATGGGCCACCTCGACGAGGTGCGGTCGCGCTTGGCGCGGGCGAGGAGCGTCTGGTTGAGGTCCATGACGAGGTAGAGCGGGTCGAGCGGTTGGTCGAGGGGGAGGGTCGTCGAGGGGAGGGAGGACGCGGCGAGGTACGTCTCGGCCGGCGGGACGACAGGCGCCGAGCGCACGTCTTTGCGGACGCGACGAGTGGGCGGGACGTACTCGCCGTCGGGCCCGTACGGCGCGGGAGCGGCGACGTACGGCTCGGGCGACCGTGACCTCGACTCGCCGCGCCTGCGGGCCGGCGAGTTGGACCGACGAGGGAGCGGCACACGAGGCTCGTCTCGACGATCGTGCAGGCGGTACGGCCGGTCCGAGTTGTCGCCGCGACTCGACGGCGCCTGGCCGTCCCGGGACCCGGCGGCACGGCCGTCATCTCGCTGCCGGGCGCCGCCGTCGTCGCCGCCTGTGCGCTCGTACGCAGCCGAGCTACTCGGCGAAAAGCCGCCTGGCGCAAAGGCGGGCGGGGTCGGGTGGAAGGGCGCAAAGGGGACGAAAGGGGCGGAGAAGGGGTTGAAGTGGTGGTCGAAGGCCGGGTTGTAGGCGGGCATTGGCGGGACCCATGGGCGGCCGTAGTCGAGGTAGGCTTGCGGGGTAGGTGCGGGAGGGGCGGCAAAGTTGTGCGACCAGTGCGGGTTGGGGAAGTAGGGCTCGTTTGCGAGACGAGGCGGTGGGTGGTGAGGGCCGGGGTCGAAGCTTTCTCGGGTCAAGGGAGGCGCGCATGAGTCGGCTGTGCGGTCGAAGAGAGACAGTGTGAAGGCAACGAACCTGGTTGCACCTCGCTCAAGGTACTGCCCGCCTCGGTTCCAGCCGTCGCTCGGTCCGGCGTGAGGCTGGTGGCCGTACTCGCCCCACCCCTGCCCGTGCTGCCCGCGTGCGCGCTCGTCCTCGGGATAGCAACTGATCCACCGTGAGTCTTGGCCGTTCCAAGCAGACATGGCGACGGTCGGGGAACGAGGTTGGCGGGTCGAGTGTCGGAGGAGAGATGACGAGGCGAGGCGAGGTCGCAAGCGCATGGGGCGAGCTGCGGCGAGCTGTTGAGGGTCGAAGAGCGGCGTGACTGCTCAGGTGGGCAGGGCACAGCTGGCCTCGAGGGTGGCGCAGAGCCGGACGAGGAGCGAGAGCTCGAGCGAGAGGCGACGACGACAAAGGACCGCTCCAGCTCGCTCTCGCGGTCAAGCATGGCTGCAGCTTCGTGTGGCCAGTCTGAGCGCGACCAGGAGGACAGCGCAGCCCTTTCAGGTGCGCCCGCGCTCGTCCCTCGCCATCTCGCCTCTCCTCACCTCGTCTCTCGCCGACAGCACCGACACCCGTTCCCGACCAGTGCATCCGCTGCAACGCTCCACCGACCTTTGTCCAGCGAGGTACCGCCTATTGCCAGTGCGTCGCGCCCGTTCCCACTCGTCGCCCCCTCGCACCACCTCACCTCTCTTCGCTCTCCGTGCAGCGACTGCTTCCGCCAAACCCTCTCGAACCGCTTCACCCGCGCCCTCGACGGCGCCAAGACGGTCAGTGCCGCCGGCTTCGACGCCCATGCATCGCCCGCACCTGTGCCGCGCCGGCTCGACCGCCCACCGTCGGCCAAGGTCGTCGTCGCCTTTAGCGGTGGCGCAAGCTCCAGGTGCGCCACATGCCCTCTTGCCCGAGGCCAGCGTTCTCTCCTGACCCTGCATGACGCCGCAGAGCCGTCCTCGAGCTCCTCAACGTCGCCCACTTCTCGCATCTCGAGCCCGCCCCGACTGACTCGGCGCCGACGGCGGGACCGAGCCCTCGAGCTGCAACTACCGGCAAGAAGTCCAAGAAGCACGGCCTGCTCAAGGCGCCAGCTTTTGCCGACTGCGAGGTCGTCTACGTCGACGAGAGCAGCGTGACGGGCGACGAGGTGCGTCTCCTCTCCCTCGTTCACCCGCACCGCTCGCTCTGATCCCTCGCCGACCCGCAGCCCGACCGGTCCGCCTCCATCGCCGACATCGTCGCATCCTCGACGCCCTTCCGCTTTACGGCGCTCAAGATCGAGGACGTCTTCTCGACCGCGCACTCGTCCTCGTCCGAGCCGCTCGTCGCGAGCACATCCTCGGCCGCCCTGCCCGTCGCCTCTTCCTCCAGCAGCCCGCCTCGCCTCAGCTCCAAGGAGCAGCTCGTCACGCTCCTCGGCGCATTGTCGCCGACCTCGCGCGACTCGCTCCTCGCCTCGCTCCGGCACGCCCTCCTCCTCTCTCACGCCCGCGCCACGGGCGCCTCGATCCTCCTCCTCGGCTCGACGGGCACTCGCCTCGCCGTCGACATGCTCAGCGGCATGGCGTCCGGGCGCGGCTGGAGCGCCGGTGAGGAGATCGGCGCCGAGTACGTCGCGCGCCCCGCCGACGGCGGCGCCGAGGGCAGGGTTCTCGTCGTCCGGCCCCTTGCGCTCGTGTCGCTGCGCGAGGCGAGGCACCTGTGCGAGACGGCGGGCTTGCGGCACGTGGACCCGCCGCCATCGCCGGTCGGGCGCGAGGCGGACGAGAAGGAGACGAGCGCAAAGGGGAGGAGCGTGCGGGCCCTCGTCGACGGTGCGCTCTCGTTTTCTCTCGAGCCTCCCAGCACCTTGTGCTGGCGTCACTGATGCCGTACTCTCGCGCAGACTTTGTCCTTTCACTCGACGCCTCGTTCCCCTCGACCGCCCAGACCGTCCTCCGCACGGCGCACAAGCTCGGCCAGCGCTCGTCGTCGCCGTCGCTCCCGCTCTGCGCCCTGTGCGGCCTCCCGGCGCAACCTGCTGCCGACGAGTGGCGCAAGGCCATCACCATCGCCGACCTCGTCGGCGCCAAGGCGGCGCTCGAGGACGACGCGAGCCGCGACGTGCAGCTGCCCGAGGGCAAGGGCGGCGTGCGGGCGCCGTACGCGCCGAGTGCAGCACACCTCGTCGTCGGCGACGCAGCCTCGGACCCTGATCCGGTGCAGCCGTCGGGCGGTCTCGCCGCAGCCGAGGGCGAGCCGACCCTCGCGCCGCACCTGTGCTACGGTTGCCTGCTCGTCCTGCAAGAGCCCGTCACGGCTCCCGTCGCCAAAGGTCGAGCGCGACCTGAGCAGCTCGTCCTGCCGCCGTTCGTGCGCGATGCCGTGCTCGCGAAGCAGCCGCAGCGAGGACCGGCGCCGCAGCGGGACGCGAGCGAGCAGCACAACGAGGTTGTCGGCGAGCGGGTGGTACACGGCGTCGAGGCGATGCGCAAGGAGGTCGAGGACTTTTTGCTCGAGGACGAAGCGTGAGCGGCATGAGCGCCCTGCAACGCAGCTCGAGAACCTCTCTCACTCTCTCTCGTTGGCTCGGACGACGACGAGGGACGTGAAAGACTAGACGTGTTGCAAAGATGCGTAAAAGAAGAGGAGAAAAGACAGCAGTGTACAGAGAGCCGCAAGAGAAGAAAGCGTCGCCCTCGATCTATCCTCGGTCGTCCTCGCCCCTGCTCAGAGAATGACACAGCCGCACGGGCCCCCGCCGCCCTCGTCCTTGTCCCTTCTCCGCCTCTCGCGCTCCTTGCCGCCGTCGTCGTCGCTGTGGCCATGTCCGTGGCTCGCGCCGGCGCCGGCGCCGCGCACGAGCATGGCGGCGCGAGTCGCCGCCTCGAACGTCTCGTCGACGCCCGAGTTGAGGAGCGCCGAGCACTCGTGGTACGAGCGGGCACCAATCTGCGCCGCCATTTGCCGACCCTGAGGGACGCGAGGAGGGAGAGGCGGCGTCAGGCTCGGGATCGCGAGAGAGGGCGAGGGAGAAGGGAGAGGTTCGGACGCACCTGCTCGGTCGTGACGAACCTGCCGCGCTCGCCGCCGCCCTGCTGCATGGCCTCGTCTCGCAGGTCCATCTTGAGGCCAATGAGCAGGACCGGGATGCTGGGCCCGCACAGCTCGCGCACCTCTTCGATCCACTTGACCGTGACGTTCTCAAGCGAGTCGGGCGTGTCGAGGGCGAACGCGATGAGGATGACGTGCGACTTGGAGTACGACAGGGGGCGTAGACGCTGTGGGCGACGACGGGTGCGCAAGTGTCAGCGTTGCGCTCGAGAGGTGGGCCGGGCACAACTCGGAATCTCCGCCGAGTCCGCGCCGCCTCGTCCGACAGCTCGAGCGCGTGCTCACCTCGTATTCCTCCTGGCCGCTGCATATGTCGACGCAGGATCAGTCGCCGCAAGATTGCGCAGAAGAGTGAGGGAGAGGGGACGCACGCCGTGTCCCAAAGGGCGAGCTGGACGGCCTTTCCGTCGAGGCGAATCTCGGCGACATAGTTCTGCGGTTGGCGCACGCTCGCTTGTCAGTTTCGCGCCACGACAGTCGAGGGAAAGGACAGGGACGCACCTCAAAGATGGTGGGCGTGTACTCCCTCGGAAACTCGCCCATGGCAAAGACGCTCAGGAGCGACGTCTTGCCGCACGCGCCGTCGCCGACGATGACGAGTTTGCGGCGGAATGCGCCGCCCTGTCGTGCAGACATCGGTGTAGCCGGACGGTGGGCGTCGAGGACGAGAGAGGGAGCGGGCGAATTGGCCGAGAGGGAAGGGAGGCGAAGGAGGCGGTGCGCCGGGCGACGAGGTGCGAGGGCGGCCGGCGAGGGGTCGAGGCGAGGCGGACGGGGCATGCGGGCGGAGGCGAGGCTTGTCAGCTACAGTGTCCGTGCACCGCCGCAGCGCCCTGCGCCGTGCAAGGCGCCATCGAGGACGAGGTGGGGGTGAAAGGGCGGCCGGCGAGGGAGGGTCGGGGAGCTGGACGGGCGAGGCGGGAGAGAGACGGAACGCACCGGCTGATAGCTCATCGTCGAGTATTGTCGTACGCGGCAGTGCCCGCGAGACGAGACGCGGTCGGTGGGAGCAGACAGTCGACCCGAGCGAAGCACCTCGTCGTCGTCGACAATGTCGTCCTCGCTCACTCTCACGTCTCGAGTTGCGCAGAACGTGCTCTCATGCGACTCGTCAGGCTGTGACACGTGTGATTGTGCCGCAGCGCGGCCAACCCGCTCGTCCTTTTCCTCCTCTCTCTCGTGACTTGCCTCTCGCTCGCTGCTCGCTCTCGACGCGTCGGCGGACGACAAACATGCTTCGTTACACAGCTCGTCGTGGAGCACGGACTCTACTCCTGCTGGACGGGCAAGCTCGAGACCGGCTAGAGCTCGTGTCGGAGGTGGCTCTCCCTGCCCCTCGGCGGACTGTACCGGTGCCGGCTCAGTTCTGCGAGCGCCGACGGCTGCGGCGGCCTCGCCGGCTCGTACATGCTCGATGGCCGAGCGGTATCGGGGACGAGGCGGCCGAGGGAGGGAGGCGAGTGACGAGAAGGGGGCGGACGAGCCGCACCGTCGACGGTCGGAAGCGGCGCGGTCGACAGGATGGGCTTGGGCGGTGGCGGCGGCGGGACAGACCCTCGAGAAGGCGACGACGGGCGCAGAGGATGTCTCGTCGGCGTCGAGCTCGGGACGAAGGGCGGCGGCGGGACCCGAGCGACCGGCGCTCGAGCGTTCCACTCGCGCGCGGCCGCCTCGGCTCCTGCGGGCGGCTGTGCATCGGCGAGGAGCGACGCGTGGCCGGGAGACGAGCCCGAGCGTCTCGAGTGCGGCTTCTCCTTGAGCTCGTCGAGGATGGCCGGCGGCAGGCCGTGCGGGTAGTCGCGCTCGTCGGCGTACCGGCGCGAGTGTGCCGCGCGCTTGATGACGAAGAGTGCGGCGAGGACGGCGAGAACGACTGGGCGTGGGCGTAGAGAGTCAGTCGAGAGGTCCGCCATAGAGAGAATGGGGGAGGACGCACCGATGCCGACGATGATGAGGACGCCGACCGCGAACAGCTTCGAGGACGGCGAGAAGATGCTGCCGCTGCCGCTCTTCTCCGAGCTCTTTGCGACGACGACGTTGCTCTCTGACGCTTGACGGCTGATGTCGGAGGAACGAGCTGGAGCAGACGGCGGCGCGGTGGAAGGGGTGAGGTCGAACGAAAAGCTGCTCGTCTCGTCGGTCGCGCTGTCGGCCGAGATGGGCGTGGAAGACGTGGCGAGCGCGATAGAAGACGCCGTGGTGGTTGAGGCCTCGGTGACGGAGCTCGACGCCGACGGCGCCGGTCGAGGGCGAATCGGGGTCGCCGGAACGGACGCCAAGCTGCTCGTCGCGGCAAGGGCGGCAGTGGCCTTGACGTTGACCGGGAGCGCCGTTGCCGCGGCACGCGTAGCTCGGTTGATGACGGCGCTCGTCCGGGCGGCGTCGGACGCGGCCCGAGCTGCCGCTTGTGCGGCGCTCAGAGCAGCTGAGCTGCTTGCCGCCGCCGCCGCCGCCGCCGCCGCTGCGGCTGCCGCGCCTGGTCGCACGGCGACGGGCGTCGCAGCGACCACCGGTGCGGCTACACGCTGTCGCCGAACAAGCGATTGCTGCCAGGCTTGGCGCTCGTCGAGAGGCGTCGTCGAGTTGGCGCGAGCGTACGACGGGACGAGGTCGAGCGCGGACGGGTAGGGGTAGGGCAGGGCCGAGGCGAGGGACAGGATAGAAAGGAGGAGGACGGCGGGAAGGTGGGCCTGGTGCATCTTGGCGATGAGGTGGGGCGGAAAGGACCTGCGCGAGAGGAAGGGTCAGCTTGGGGCCCGCCAGGAAGAGGGGAAGGGAGGGTAGGGACGCACCGATTGAGTGGGAGGATGCCGAGTGAGGCTCGCAGAGCGAGTGTACGAAATCGACCAGCGGGAGCTGCGGCTGAGCCAGCAGAAGAGAGGACAAGGGTGGTCGCGAGCAGGCGAAAGGACGGAGAGTGACAGGCAAAGAGCCAAGCAGCGCTGGTCGCTCCAGCCGCCGAGTCGAGCGAGATGCCATAAGGGCTGTCGCAGCTGAATCTGGGCGACCGGGGCGAGTTGGCGGGAGGGCAAGCCGACCGAGCGAGATGGCTGGCCGGTCGGCCGAGGGGGGAGAGGGGACCGAACAGGGCGGTGGGCGAGTACCGCTGCAGGCTCAGCAGCACGTGCGTCGCCCTGTGCGGCCTGGCGAGGCACGATCGGCGTGTTCGACGCTGCGGTGAGAGGTGGACGAGGTGGACGAGAGGTTCGGGGCGATGAAGTCGACAGGGGTGACGTCGCCGCTCGCGCGTCGCAGTGGGGCGGGATGTGCTGCAGGACAGGGTGGGACCGGCTCTGGCTAGCTAGCATCGCAGCAGGGCGAGATGGAGCGACGCCAGAGAGCTGAGCCGTCGGGTCGACCCGCTCGTTGGCTGTCGGCTGTCGTCGACGATGCAGCGCTTCGCAGATCTGCCGCCAGAGCTCGTGGCGCGCATCATCGAGCTGTCGGCGAGCCCGTTAGACCCAGCCGACCCGCTCGAGGCGCGACGCGGCCGTCGTCTCCTCGACTCGTTGTCGCTCGTTCACTCGACGTGGACCCCGGTCGCCCAGCGCCTCTTGCTCGCGCAGGACCGGGTCAGCCTGTACCACCGCCGTGAGTACGACCCGTTCGCCAAACTCGCCCGCCACCCGCTCGCAAAGCTCCCTCGCCTCGTCAAGCGCCTCGACCTCGAGCTGTGGGGCGACGACCAGGACGACGACCTCGCAGCCGTCCTGCGCGAGTGCGACAGCCTCGACGAGCTTGTCCTCACCTACGTCGAGCGCGTCCACCTCGATCAAGTCGCCGTCGGATCCAGTCCGTCCCACCGCCTTCCTCGTCCCTCCCACACCAACTGATCCTCTTCTTCCTTGCGCAGACCTCGCAGCGCTGTCCTTTCGGCAGTGCACCCTCGTCTCGACCTTCTACCCGCTCCTCGAGCCGCCGCCAGACCTCCCTCTCCCTCCCCCACCCTCGTTCGCCGCCCTCACCTCGCTCGACCTCCGCCTGTGCTCCCTCCGCCGCGACTTTCTCCCCTTCTCCGCCCACCCCGACTGCCGACCCCTCCCCCACCTCCAACACCTTCTCCTACACACCGGCTCGCACGACCAGTCGCCCTCGTCCATCCGCGCCTTCGTCCGCTCCGTCGCCGCAGGGCTCCGCAGCCTGTCGCTCGACGCGACGGCCGAGGACATCCTCTTCCCGCGCAACGACGAGCGCGACTCGTCGGCACCACCCGGGCCCGCCTTCCCGTCGCTGCGCACCGCCGGCCTGTACTGGGACGCCGCGTGGTCGCGTCTCGTCGGCACGCACTTCGTCCTCGGCGCCGGCGAGGGTGAGGGCGTGGGCGAGGGCGCGAGAGCTCGAGCACCGCCGCCGCCCTACTTGCACATCGCCCTGTACCCGGCAGGTCTCGACGCCTTGCGCGCGACGCTCCTCTCGCTGTTCGAGAGCGCCGAGCTGCGCGCCGGCATGCGGTGGCGCGCCGTCGAGCATGTGCGGGCCGAGGGGACCTTGCGGGACCTCGACGGTCACGACGAGCAGGACGATGACGAGCGAGAGGAGCAGGTCCAGAGCGAGGACGACGAGGAGGAGGACGAGCTCGACGTCGGGGCGAGCGAGCGCGCGACCGCCACCGGGCGCCCGACCGCGGCGCTTCTCGACGCGGCCAAGGACGCCGGCGTCGACTTCCTCATCGAGCAGCCGTCGTCGTGCAGCGACGACCCGGGCGCCGTCGAGATCCAGCGCGCGACCTTTGCGCGTGGGTTCGGCACGAGCTGGTGGCGGTTCGTGCGCGAAGTCGAGCGGGACGAGGTGCGACGGGCGGCGGCGTGAGCCACGCGTGAGCTCCTCGCACTCGGCTCGTGCTGCCGTGCGGTATCGTCAAGGACATGGGGTGGGCAGGCGACGTTCGGCGGTCGCGGCGGCGCAACAAGTGCGTCCTCCTTTCCTCCCTTCTTCCCCTTCTTTCCTCCCATCCGGCCCAGCCCTCGGCCGTCCGTCTACTTGGAGCACTCCCTCCATCTCGCCGAGCATGTGCGCCTTACTGACCTTGGCCGCGACCGCCCCCGCAGCTCGGGCGGCGTTGCTCGCAAACGGCTCGACGGCAGCTTCACGTGCTCGACCGTCCGCTCGTCATGGCGCCGTCGGTACCGAGGCCTACGCCTGTACGACATGGATCCGGGCCGAGGCGGTCAAGCTGTGGGTCGGTGCGGCATAATCGGAGGCAGGAAGGCTGGTTTGGCGCCGTTCGCCCGACTGCGAGCAGCGACTGTATGCTACTTGCAACGACGACGCGGCCTCTTTCTCTCTTCCTCGTAACGTCGTCTGCGAGAGCGAGAGCCGGAAGAAGGCGCCAAGCCGTCGCACGCGCTGCGGTACTCGAAAGCGTGTTTTGAGAAGGCCGACGGCGCGGCCGGCGTCGGCGCCTTTTCCTCGCAAGCTGGGCTGGCGGCCCGGCGTCACTTCGAGCGCGAGGTGGACAGCGAGCGATGACAGTGCGTCTCGGAAGAGACAGACGAAAGCGCTTGCGGTCAAACGCACGCCCCCTCGCCGAGTGCGACGAGACGAGCCGGCACTCGGTTCTGCTCTCTCGAGAACTCGCTTGGCTCGAGTGCGCAGCTGCGCTTAAGCCGTCGCGCCATGGGAAGCTGCCCGGCAAATGACCCGCGAGCGGTGCTGTCACGAGCGAAGCCTGAGAGTGCGGCGGTCCGTGCGAGGCGAACGATTCTCTGCCGAGCGGCGTGACACTGCTGCGTCGCTGAAGCTCGTGCAGGTACCGAGCACTCGCACGTAGTGCTCGACTCTGGTTGAATCTAAGTCGGGAGCGGGAGCGTCTCAACGAGCGACGAGCGAAGCCCTTGCACGAAGACAAGGAGGAGCATCTTTCGGTCGGCGTCGTTCAGCTGCTCGTGACGGAACCGTCTGCCATCTGTATCCGCTCGTAGCTCAGTGCACGGAGGAGAGGACGTCGACACAGGGCAGGCGGCCACAGGGTCGTAGCAGCGGCTCGAGCGTCTCTCAGAGCCTGCTTCTCGTGCTTCGCCCGCTCTCACAGGATGCACGATCCGCCTCTCGCTCGTCTCTCGCACGACAGAGAGGAGAGAGGAGTGAAGAGTATTTACACGGGGCACTGAGGGTGGGAACACAGAGGAACTGAAAAGAGGGGGAGCTAAACTACGGAAAGCGAGTCGGGCACCGTCGACGACGACGATGGTGCTCGATGACGACAGCCTCCTGCTCTTCATCCACCGAGGCGATCACGACGGCGACGACGACAACGTGAGCGAGGTCGCTCAGAGGTCGAACGCCTCGGAACGCCAGCCCTCGCGACGAGCCTCCTCGCGCGCACGGCGCTTGGCGACCTTGAGCGCCTTGCGACGCTCCGAGTCGACAGCCTCGTCGAGGTTGTTGGCCGTCTCGTCGTACGCCTGGGAGAGCGAGTCGGTGCCGGTCGTGTCGGTGACGGCGCCGATGAGCTCCTGGCGGCCCTCCTCGAGGAGCGCCTCGGTCGAGCGCTTGCGGCCGACGATGTCCTCGCCCTTGCGGCCGAGACGGGTGCGCGCGCCCGGGATGAGCTCGTCCTCAATGCCGATCTGCAGGACCCACTCGCCCTTGGGGCCGACCTTGCGGATGCCGGCCTCGGTGACCTCGCCGTAGAAGGGCGTCGCCGACGAGCCCGTGTTGAGGAGGCCCTTGAAGTAGGCGAGCGGGTTGGGCGCGGCGCCGGCGGCGCCGAGCGACTTGTAGTGGAGGAGGTACAGCTGCTTGTCGAGCGCCTTGAACGCCGCCGAGACCTGCTCCTCGATCTGTGAGAGAGGGGAGGAGAGAGAGAGAGGAAGGAAGAGTCAGGGCCTGACTCTGGACGAGCGCCGCCTCCCTCGAGGACGACGAGGACACAAAGGGAAATGGGGACGCACGACCTCCTTGACCTTGGCCTCGATGTAGCCACGGAGCGCGCTCTTTGCGAGCCACGAGCGGATCGGGTTCGAGCTCTGGCGGATGTTGATGTCGAAGTTCTCGAGGTGCACGTCGACCTTGTCGAGCTTGAAGAACGACTCGCGGTCCGACTCGGTCGCGTTGCTGAGGACGAGCGTGACGTCGAGGCCGTCCTGCGCCTTGTCGTCGTGCGCCGAGCCGATGAAGATGTCGAGCAGGCCGGCGTCCTCGAGGCCGATCCAGCCCGTCTTCTTGTGCGCGTAGTACGAGATGTCGGTCGCCTGGAGGCGCAGGCCGGCGAACGCGAGCGTCGTCTTGGTGACGAACTCGGACGAGTACGCGGCGTAGCCCTTCTTGGTGTGGAACTCGACGTTGCTCTTGAAGTGAGCGGCGTCGGGGATGAACGAGGCGCTGTGTCGGCGAGGAGGAGGAGGAGGAGGCAGAAGAAGGGTCAGGGTCGCGCACAACGAGGAAGAGAAAGAGAGAGAGAGAACGGGGACGCACGCCGAGAACGAGATGTTGTCGACGACGAGGTCAAAGTCCTCGGACGAGAACTCGACACGCGGGAGCGGGATCTTCTTGAGCGTGCCGAGGATGCGCGGGAGGAAGACGGTCGAGACGTCCTTCCACAGGTCGCCGCCGTCGACGCCGATGAGGTTGTAGCCGGTCTTGCCGAACTCGGCAAAGGCGTCGCCGAGGTCCTCGAACGCGTCGCCGACGGCGATGAGGGCGCGGTCGTTGGCGGCGTGGTCGAGGAGCTTCTGCATCTCGGACACGAACGCGTTGGCGTCGCGCTTCCAGTCGGCGTTCGACTCGACGACGTCGCGCGCGCGGTCGTAGATGGTCTCGAACTTGCGCGACGCCTTGTTGCTCGTGATGTAGCCCGGGTCGTTGAGGGCGCGGTCGAACAGCTGCTCAAAGTCGTCCCAGATGGCCTGGATGCGGTCGTCGCCCTTGACGTCCGTGTGGAGCTGGTCGGCGGCCTGGAGCGCGCCGTCGATCGGGCCCGTGAACTGCTCGACGAGGTGGCGGAACAGCGAGACGGCGTCCTTGGCCTCGTCGTTGACCTCGGCGTCGACGTCCTTGAGCTTGGCCGACGACTGCTCGGCGGCGCGCTTGAGCTCGTCCTTGGCGAGGTTGAAGTACTTGCGGCCGAGGCCGCTCAGCGTGTTGACGGCGTCCTGGTACTCGGGCTTGGACTGGATCTCGTCGACGATGGCGCGCCAGCGCTCGATGACGGCGTCTTTGGTGTCGGTCGGCAGCTTCTCCTCGACGTACTCCTTGAGCTGCAGGGACCGGCGAGAGCGAGTCAGTCACGGCGCAGCTTCGCAGGGAGAGGGAGAGAGAGGAACGAGGACGTACCGCACGACCCTTCTTGACGCCGTGGCGGAGCATGTCGTCGCGCTTGTCCTCGTAACCGCGACGGATGCTCTTGCGCACGTCCTGGGCGTTGCCGAGCACGTCCTCCCAGTGGTCGGCCTCGAGTCCCGTCTTGTGCTGCTCGCGCTGCTCGCTCGAGGGGCGGATGCGGCGCGCGGCCTTCTTCGAGGCGCGCATCGTCTTGATCTGGGCCTGGGCGGCCTCGTCGAGGGCGTCGGCGAACAGGTCGCGGAACAGGTTGAGCGAGTCGGCGAGGAGGTTGCGGAGCTCGCTCGACGTGAGGAGGAGCGACACGAGCTCGTGGAGGCTCTTGCCGGCGTCCTTGACCTCGCCCGCCGAGGGGACGGGGACGTGCGGCAGCTCGACGTGGAGGTCGGCGTCGACGTCGACGTGCTCGAGGTCGGCGTGGCGGGCCTCCCAGATGAACTGCTGGAGCGTGTCGTCGCCGTTCTTCTCGAGGACGAGGCGGGCGATGGCCTCGAGGACGCGGCGCTCGGCGACGACGACGTTGCGGCCGCGGTTCGACAGCTTGCCGCCGCCGACCTTCTTGGCCGCCATGCCCGCAATGTCGGGCTGGAGGAGCGACGACGAGAGGACCTTGCGGATGCCCTGCACGAGCTGGTCCGAGGTCGGCATCTTGCCGGCCTGGAGGGCGCCGTAGGCCTGGGCGAGCGACGTGATGGTCAAGTCGGCCTGCTCGACGCGGTCGTTGCCGAGCAGAGGGACGCGTGCGAGCGCGTCGGTCATGGTCGACGAGGTAGAACTGACGTCGGGAGGGAAGAGGTCGTCAGCGCCGGCCGGGAGAGGAAGGGGGGGAAGTGGGGGAGAGGGGGGGAGAGAGACGAGAGCGCACCTGGCAGTGGTGGTGGGTGGTGCGGATGAAGCTGAAGCAGAAGACTCGCGAGTCGAAAGCGCGAGGTAGGCGAGTGGGAAGAGGAGGAGGAGGAGGGAGGAGAGGGAGAGAGGCGAGGCTCCGGCAAAGCGAGGACGCGCGCCCGCAGGCGATCCTCTCGATGACGACCGCACCGCCTCGCATTTTCGCCCCCCCTCCTGCGCACCCGCGTCGATGACCGCCGCCCTTTTCTCTGATCAAACTCCCTCCACTTTCTGGGCGATCTCTCTCGGCAACGTACCGATCCCTCGTCGCTCGCGGGATCATGCGCAACCCTCCCGGTGCAACTGACCAGCTCGACTCGTTGCCGCAGCACGACTTGTACGAGGTCGAGTCGACTAAAGACAGAGAGAAGGAGCGAGAGAGACAGAGAGGAACGGCAAGAAGCGGGCAGGGGAGGAGGACGACCGGACGAAGGCGAGGCGGTAGGCGTGCGGATAGACAGGGATGCAGGCGAGGGTATCGTAGACGACGAGAGGGAGACATGCTGGGGGTGCGAGGGGTTCGTGACGAGGGCGAGAGGACGAGGTGGGCGACGGCGAGACGAAGCTGGCGGAGCGCGACCGGCTCAAGCGCGTGGCGCAGCCGTGCGCCATGCGCTCGCGATCGTGATACGCTTGGCCTGCGAGCATAAAGGAAGACGAGTCAGTCCGAATCGAGGCGTGTCGCGAGAGGGCTCGAGTCTCAAGGGAACTTGGCGACGCACCTGCTCAAGACTGATGCCGGCGAACCTGAGCTCGACGCTCTGCGCGAGCCGGTCCACCTCGTCCTGCTCCTCCTTGACCTCCTCCTTGGCCGCGTTCTGGTCCTCTCCCGCCCCGCCGCCGCCGCCGAGGCCCATCGGCGCGTCGGCGACGCTCATTCCGGCGCCGCCGACGAACGGCTTGAACTCCGAGATGATCTTGCGCGGCGGCGAGCCCGGCGCGCCTCGGCTGCCGCTCAACGCGCCCATCGTGCCGGGCCGAGGAGGAAGGGTCGGGTACAGGATGTCGGACGAGGGACCGCGCATGAAGGACGAGTTGTACCGCGACGCGAGGTACTTGTCGGTGAACCGAGAACCGCGCACCTGGACCGGCGAGAGCAGGAGTCAGTCAAGAGCGCGAAACTCCGTCTTTCCTCCAAAAGGTGAATCTCGACGCACCTTGCGCAAGAGAGGCTTGGCCGACTGCAGGTCGGGCGCGTTGACGAACGTGTCGACGTTATGCCGCGTCTCGTCCGTGTCGCGCTGCGGTCGAGGGCAAACGTGTGAGTCATTGAGGGCGTCTAGAGAGCGCGCCGACGAGACAGAGGCGAGATCTTCGACGCACATGGATCGACTCGAACTTGAGCTGCTTCGTCTCCTCTCCTCGAAGGAGGAGCCGCTCGTGCAGCTCCTTGGCGACGTCGTCGACCGTCTGGAGCCCGGCGTGGATGCGCTCGGCGACGGCCTGGCCGACCTCGTGGATGAGGCGCTCCATCTCGAGGTGCTCGAGCGCCGAGCCGACAATGACGTGCGACAGGAGCGTCGCCGTCGTGAGCGGGACGAGGACGGCCGACGTGATGACAGTGAGGGCGCGGAACCAGTCGAGGCCGAACTGGTAGCCAGACAGCGCGGGCTCGCAGGCGACGACGAACTGCAAGGCGGGCGAGAGGGACGGGAGGGGGGACATGGGTCAGTGTTCGACCGGCTGCGACGGCGTGCGCCGGGTCACAAGAGGGACTTTGAGACGCACGAGAGGAATGCCGGCGGCGGCCATCTGCCTCGCGAGAAGAAGCGGGTCCTCGCCATCGGGCCCTCCTTGCGGGAACCCGTCGCCGTACTGCGCGTGCGGCAAGTCAGGTTTCGGCGCTCGAGCGCCGACAGGACAAAGAGAAGGAGCCACGCACCTCTCCGATACCGTGGCAGGGCGCGTCGGCGATGAGGACGCACATCTTGGACGCCTCGGGCCGCCAGTCGAGCTCCATGGCCGCCTTGATGCCGGCCGTGACGCCTTCAGGCCCGTCGCCGCCGCCGGACGCGTACAGCGACTTGAGCTGCTCCTTCATGGTCGGGACGGACGAGGTGAACGGGAACGACTTGGTGATGTACGAGCTGTGGGCCAAGGGACAGGGACGCCGGTCAGAGGAGGTCGCGCCGGAAACGAGGCTCGAAGGAGCCGTACTTGTCCTGAGGCGGATAGTCGCTATAGGGAGGACGAAGGAATGTCAGGGCTGGCACCAAGGTGCAAAAGGGGAGCGCGACACGGCGCTCTGCCGCCTCGACGAGAGCGAAACGGGGACGCACCGGTACGCGATGAGGCCGATGCGCAGGCAGTCGGCGTTGGGCAAGCTGCCGGAGTGGACGATGTTCTCGCAGATGAGCTCGATGTTCTTGGTTGCGCTCTGCACGAGGGGAGAAGGGCGTCGGGGCACAGTGGGGAGGGAAGAGGGGAGACAAAGTCGCGAGGGGCGGCCGTGTCAGCTCTGGCTCGGGTCGGGCGCAGGGGATCGAGGGATGAAGAGAGTGCTCACAGCGATGTACGAGCCCATGGCTGCGCGGTGCGGAGCGAGAGTGAGCTGTGTGAGGTCATGCGGGCGATGAGCAGCGAGCGGGACTCACAGCCCGTGCAGTCCAGAATGAAGACGACTGCTCGCGCGGCAGCCGCAGTTGTCGGGCATGCACATGGCGGCACATCGAGGTAACGACCGTCCACGGGCGGCGACAGGGAGGGGGGGGAGAAGAGAGGGGGCAAAGAGGTCAGTCATCATCTCGCCAGTCTCGCGTCTGGGCTGAACGCGGGCAGGGGGAGAGGGGACGCACGGTCGAGCTGTCGCTGTGGTGCCTGTGCGGCGAACGCTGCTGGCTGACCCGAGGTGAAGGCGCCTCGTCCTCCTGCCGCACTCGCGCCCGAGCCGGTCGCGATGCCGCCGAGCGCGTCGAGCATTTCCGCGTTCATGGTCGTGGTCGTGCGTGGGAGAAGCGAGGCTCAGGGCGGGGGAGCAAGCGACGAGAGGCGAGGACAAAGGCGAGGAAGAACAAGCTCTCTCGTCCTCGTCCCGCTCGGCGGCGGGGGAAGTGCACAGCCCTCGTGTCCGTGTCTCGCCTTTGCCGCACTCTCTCGACGACGACGACGAGGGACGCAGGCACGACGTGCAATCCAGTCTCGCGCGCTCATGCTCGCCCAATCCCGAGCCACCCGAGAATACCGTGCCCTCCTCCACCTCCCCCTGCGCTTCCTCCGCTCGTCGCCGAGTGCAGCCTCGCCGCGGCCCGCAACCACCACACGGCGCCCACTGCGAGCGTCGCCGTCAATCCCGCCGACGCACACACGTAGAACTGCGTGCGCGTGACCGGGAATCCGAGCAAGGACGACGCCGACGACCGATCGGGCCCGTAAGGGAGCGCCGAGAGTCTGCGTGCAAGGTCGAGAGGTCAGTCACCCGGGCAGAGAGCGGACGAGGCGGACGAGGACGACGCACGGGTGCTGCGCGATGCGCACGATCGTGTGGTACAGGTCGGCGAGCTCGCCTCGCCTGACCGAGACGGCGAGCGGTACTCGCAGCGACAGCTTGCGGCAGTACGTGTCGGGCTGGACCTCGTGCCGCTGCAGAGACGCGAAAAGAGAGAGAGTCAGTGTCTGCAACCGAGAGGGAGTGGCAGAGAGAGGGAGGGAGAGAGACGCGACGTACCTGCTGCGCCAGGTCGAGGTCGCTCTTGGTCGCGACGAACAGGGTCGGGATGTCGTCGAGCTTGTACTGCTGCTGCTCGGCGCGAACATCATCTCGTTGTCAGTGAGAGTCGCATATCACGAGCTCGGCGGGCGACAGAGAGAGAGAGAGAGGACGCACCCGCAGGTTGGACACGTAGCTGAACGAGTTGGTGTCGCTCGAGTCGTAGACGAACACGAGGACGTCGGCGAGCTCGAGCTTCTTCTTGTTGCGCAGCACCTCGGACTCGTACGTCGAGCCGAACTCTTGCAGCTGCAAGGGGGGCAAGGGGCCGTGAGCGTGGCTCGTGCGACGAGGTTCGGGGGCGAGAGGGTGGACGCACGACGAGGTACCGCTCCCCACCGCCCTCTTCGACACAGTTGACGACGCTCTTGCCCTTGCCCCGGCCCGCCGCGGCCGCCTCGGCCGCCGCCAACGCACCCTGCGACCCTGCTCCTCCGGGGCCCGTCGCGCTCGAGCCCTTGGGCCACGTCGCCGCCTTTCCTGCCCTGCCCTGCGCCGCCCATGGATCGTGCCCTGCTCGCGCGCCACCCGCAAAGCCCTTGCCGACGAACGCGCGCAGGAGCGCCGTCTTGCCCGAGCCAGACGCGCCGAGGACGTACGCGAGGAACACGCTGCGCTCGACCGGCGTGCCCTTGCGGCGTGACGGTCGCCGAGGCTTGGTGACCTGGAGCGCGCTCGTTGTCGGCAGAAGCTGGTACGACGGCCCGCCGCCGGTGTCGGTCGACGTCGACGTCGAGGCGAACGGGTTCCGGCGAGTCGAGGTCGAAGCGGCGGGCGTGGAAGGGTGCGAGAGGGTCGACTCGGACACAGAAGAGTGCGGGTAGCCGAGGTAGGCGAGGTACGACAGGGTGACGCGAGGCTCGAGGAGGGTCGTCATCCTGCGGACGGCTCGACGGGGTGATCAGCTTCGAGTTCCGCTGCATCAAGCCCGTGACGGCGCGGCTTAATGAGGACAAGGGGGAACGACACGACTCACGACCACTGCGCCAACCAGCCTTGAAGCGTCACTGCGCCCTCGGGCGTCGTGAGCGTCGTCTCGGGGAAGCTGCCGGCGAGCCACGGGTTGCCCGGCGCGGTCGAGAACAGGTTGTCGAGCTCTGTCGGCGAGAGCGCGCCGTCGCGGTCCTGCCCGAGCGTACGAGAGGGTCAGGACGTGCGCGCAGGTAGGGCGAGGCAAGGGCGAACAGGCGGGACGCACCTGGTCGAACGACTCGAAGATGTCGGTGAAAAACTGGTAGCCCCTCGGGCTCAGCTCGGCCGTGCAGTCACTCGGGACGTCGAACCTGCGTCGACACGGAGGCGTCATTGTCAGGACGAGGTCCTCGAGGGGAGGGCAGGGGAGGCAACAGGGGAAAGGTCGAGGCGACGCACCTCGGGAACAGGAACTCGTCGCGGAGCATGAGGTCCTCGCCGTACCCGAAGCACCGCAGCGCCTTCCACGTCGTCTCGAGGCGGCCCTTCTGGACAAAGTACGTGTGGAGCGCGAGCCAGCCCTCCTCGTTGAGCCCGCCACCCTCGACGCCGCTGCCGTCCGTCATCTGCTCGACGACCTCCTTGACGCCCTCGAGCTCTCTTGCCTGGAGCGGCGCGTCGAACACGAGGCGCTGGAAGTCGTTGAGCTCGTCGGGCGACAGCAGGCCGTCCTTGTCGGCGTCGACGAGGCGGAAGACGCGCGACAGGGCGGCGACGCACGCCGGCTTGAGGACGTGTTGCCGCGTGTCGTACAGGGGTGCAGTCGGATGCAGGACGGCGTTCTGGGCGAAGAAGAAGACCTCGGACACGTTGAGGGGGAGAAGGGCCGAGCACTCGACGCAGGTCTGTGGGCTCGAGTGCAGGTCAGCGTCGGCTCGAGCGAGCGAGACCACCTGCCGAAAGAGCGAAAAGTGGGCGCGCCTCGACCTCCTTGTACTCCTGCATGATGGGCACGATCTCTGCGCACGACGAAAGGGCAACAGTTAGTGGCGGTCCTTCTGTCCACACCGCCGGTTCGCCGAGCCGATCTCGCCTGCGCAGACTCACCGTCCTCGAGCGCCTGGTTCGTCACCTGGCCCTCTCGCAAGTCGATCTTGTTGCCGATGAGGACGACGGGCACGTTGACGCCGAGAGACCGAATGGTGGGCAGCCAGTAGGTGGGCACGCGGTCGAACGAGTTGGGGTTGTCGACAGCATCTGCGACGAGCGGGCCATCGGGGGATTGAGGTGAGGCGGGCAGGGAGAGGGTTGGAGGGAGAGTCAGTCGGTCGTACCTGTAGGGCGGGAACGAGAACGGGAAAGGGGGGGGAGCTCACAGACGATGCCAACGACGTGTGCCTTGCGGATCTCGTTGACGAGGTGGTTGCGGTCTTCTGGTCGAGCTGCGTGCCGGGAACACGTCCGATGTCTCATGGTCAGCTCGGACGAGGGGGCGGGAGAGCACTCGAGGTTGGGCGAGAAGGTGGACGGACGCGAAGTGTCAACGATGACGGTGGTCACGTCGTGGCCCGGGGTGACCGACGGCGGGATCGTGACCTCGGGGAGCACAGTTCGAGGTGCGAGGCGGACAAATGCTTCTCTGGAGGGGCGAGAGGGAAACGTAGTCGAGGCGAAGGTGGGGGAGAGGGGAGGGTGCCGAGGGAGGACGCGGCGAAGGAGGACAAGGGCGGGTCAGTGTGTGATTGCGGGAGGAGGGAGCACGGGCCATGCTCGACGCATTGCGCGGGTCGAACGGGGCTCGGACAAGGGAGAGACGCACTTGATGAGGGCCGAGATGATGGAGCTCTTGCCGGCGCCCTCGTCGCCGACGAGGACGACTCGCACGTCGCGCATGAGTGGCGGTGGGTCGAGCTAGAGTGCAGCAGGTGCTTGTGAGCGCAGCAGGTACGCAGCTCGAGCGAGAGCGGTGGTACGGCGAGGGCCAACCTCTGAGCGCCCTCCGCCTCTCTCTCGCTCTCCGCCCACTCTCTCGCTCGTCGCCATGGTCCAGGGGTTCAAGGCCAAGCCGCCTGCCAACACGCACAAGAACAAGTCGACCACCCAGAAGAAGCAGCAGCCAAAGGACCTCAAGAAGGGAGGCGAGTCCCCCCTCTCCTCCGTCTCATCAGTTGGCGCCTCTCGCACCCTCGACTGACCCTCACAGCCCCTCACAGCCCGCGTGATCGCTCCCAAGAAGGCCGCTGCAGTCTCGGTCGGCGTCGTCCACCGCGTGCGTCCCCGTCTCGCACTCGCCCTCTTCCCCCTTCTCTCTCTCCCCAGCTCATCCAAGCTCACGTCGGCCGTGTTGAACCATCGCAGAAGAACACATCGTCACACGCCACCGGCCTCGAGAAGAACATCGCCGCCCAGGCCCTCTCGCACGGCAAGCTCACCATCATGCGCAAGGCCGCCGAGGAGAAGAAGGCCGCCACCGACAAGGCAAAGGCCAAGTGAACCGCGCCCGGCCCCCTTGCGCCTCGTGTCCGTCGCTCTCTCTTCTCTCTGTTGTACCTCTCCGCGTGTTGTGCAACACCGTCCCGTCCTTGGCGTGCTGCGCGCCCCCGCAGGAGAGCCAGAGAGAGCAAGAGACGGCTTGGAGTGCACATAGTCGCGCACGCTCTCGATCATCTTGCTCTCGAGGCCTGCGTCCCGCACAAGAGCGGGGCGAGAGGCGAGAACGAGGAGGAATCGCGTTCGAGAATGAGGAGCGAGGCCGGTCTCGAGCGCGCACGGTGGCAGTGCCAGCCTCTCTCGTCTTGAACTGCGCTCTCTCTTGCTTGAGCAGCTCTGCAGACATGCTCGACGTGGATACGGAGATAGGCGTCGTCGAAAAGGCGGAAAGGGACGACAGAAAAGAGAGAAAGAAAGAGACAGAGAGAGAGAGAGAGAGAGAGGGTCGCGCCGAGTCGCCCGCTCGCCTTCTGCTCACCGCTCTGCCGCAGCTCTCTCGGTACATCGGTCGCGGACAAAGTCGTTGCAGCTCATCGAGTGCGACGAGAGAGGGGTTGACCGGCCTCACTTGCGCGCCTTGACCCTCCACCCGTCGTCCCACTCCTTGCGCACCTCCACGCCGTACTTGGCGCACGCCTGGCGGCCCAACCTGGCGAGCTCGCTCTGCATCTCCTTGACCGACACCGTGTCCCGCTCGCCGAGGTGCTCGCGCTCGCGGACAAGGAGCTTCGCGTCGTCCTCGGCGCGGCGCACGAGCCCACTCTTGAGCGCACCGGCGACGTTCGACTCGTTGCGCAGGAGCTCGAGGAGGTGGATGGTCTGGAGGAGAGCCGTGTCGTCAGGCGCCGACGAGGGCAGCTCCGTGACCTGCACGGTGCGGCGGCGGATCGTGATGGACGGGTCGGCGACGGTGAAGGACGAGATGGGCACGCGCGAGTGCGGCTGGACGGCCTGAGGGACAAAGAGAGAGTCAGGTCGTCTGAGGCCGTATCTTCGTCGGGTGCAGGATGTCCGAGGGCGGGGGGAGAACACGATGTAAAGAGGAAAGGAAGAGATGGAAGGAAGAGGGGGAGAGAAAGGGAGGGACGCACAGCGGCACGCTCGTCTTCCTCGAGGAGGATCGTACTTCTGGCTCCCTGCTCAGGCGAGATGCCCAGCTCGCGCCACACGCCGGCGAGGTCCTTGACCGTGACGACGTCTTGGCGATAGTCCTCGTCGCGCAGGCCCATCGTCTCGCGCGTGAAGGCGAGCTTGAGGATGTCGCCTTGGTCGACCCTTGGGCGGTAGGCGCCGTCAGGGCCAGTCGATGCCCTCGACGAGACGAGGTCGATGGCGCGAAAGAAGGTGAGCACGTTGTGCGCCCGGGCCGCCGAGTAGACGACGACCTGGACCTCGCGCCCGCGATCGACGCCGGCGTTACCGTCGGCCGAGTGGCGGCGGAAGAGGTACGACAGGAGTGTGCTGAGGTAGGGGCGGACGATAGGGCTGACGCTGCCGCGAGCCGTCCTCTTGGGCCGGTAAAGGAGCGTCTCGTTGTGGGTGAGGACCACGATGAGCGGCTCGGGCTTGACGACCGCGGCCGACGAGACCTTCTCCGACGGTGCCGACGCGACAGCGAGGTAACTAGTCGACCGAAGGTGCGGGTGGCGGGACCGACGGCTCGGTGCGGTTGCGCGGCGGGTCGTTGAGGGAGCCGAGGGCGTGCGAGAGAGACGACGTGTTCATTCTCGCCTGTGAGCGGCTTCTGGCGGTACCAGACGCTGGGTCGAGGATGCTCGAGTCGGCTTGAAGGCAAGAAAAGGTCGGCGAAGGGGGACGAGGGAGGAGGTCGCTGCGAAGGTCAGGCGCAACGGACGAGACCGAGCTCGTCATGAGGCTCAAGACGATGCCGAGGAAGGACCGAGCGCAACGATGCGCAGCTCTGACGCTGGACCAGGGACGCTGGTCGCCGAACGAACCGGCGCAGCGAGAGGAGGTGCGGCGGACAAAACTCCGAGGATCTTGCGCGGAGCAGGGGGGCAGCGGCTGCTTCGAGCAGCGGCGCTCGAGCAGCGCCGCAAAGCGCGGCGAGGACGAAGCCACCGTCCGCGAGCAGAGCGCCTGAGCGAGCCGAGTCTGAGCGTTCGAGCTTCGAGGCGACACGATGTCCCGCGCGCTCTCTCCTGGTCCAGCTGCATCGTAGAGACGCCATGTTTGCACAGCAGACTGTGTCGAGGAAGCGTGTACCCTCGAAAGAGGATGGCGGCAAGAGGCGGCGAGGGTGGACGCGGTCGGGGGAGGACAGGGTTGCAGAGCTCACCTCGGCGCGGGCGGGCCATCTGCGAGGGGGAAGGGACTCGTTGTCAGCTTTACGGCGCCCAGAATGCACCGGCGCTGCACCAAAGAGGAGGGAAGGGCTTCATCGCCGGGGGAAGAGGGGAGGACGGGAGGGGGGGACGCACCTCGACACCCACAACCCGCGCGAGCGCGTCGGCTGGCTTGACGTAGCGCATGATAAGCATAGAGCGGGCAGCGCATGCCTCCACAGCCCAGCAGAGCGTGTGGGAGGCGAGAGAGGGCCCTCCTCCTCCTCCCTCTTCGTCGCGTTCATCCTCTCGCCTTCTCCCACTCTCCGCTGCCGCGAGCTGGCCATGGACGCGTCACGAGTGCACCTGCTGCCCGTGGGCCGAGCCATAGCGCAGCTGTCGCGTCGCTTTCCTCCCCTCGCTCGACGCGCGCGCCCGCCTCCTCGCCGCAGCGACGACAGCTCGCCGCTCGCCGCAGTCGGCGCGCACGGCCTCGAGCTTGCTACGACCAGCTTTGGACGATGCACTCGAGTCTCGAGTGCAGAGCGACCCCTGTCGACTCGCGTTCGAGAGCCCCCCACTTGGTCACTCCCGCTCCCGCACCGCGTCGACGCGTCGTGCTCCTACCAGCCGTCACATTCGGGAGTCGACCAGCCTCGCGCACGCGCAAGAGTGCTTTCAGAGCATTCGTGTGATGGTGGCGAGACGGTCGACCTCGCCCTCTCGCCCTGCCCCCCCTCTCTCTTCCTCCTTCCCACCACTCCCCCTCCCCATACCCTCCCCATCCCCTTGCGACCATGCCTCGTGCTGCCTCGTTCTTCAGCTTTGAGCGTGCTCGCATGCTCGCTGCGCCCTACCCGCTCCTCGAGGGCCCTCGCTTCGCCGTCCGCCAGGCCCACCTCGACCGCAGCTGTGACGAGCGCGACCTCGCCGACCTCGGCCGCCTCCCGCTCCACCCTTGGCTCGTCCACGCCGCCAAGCTCGACTACAAAAAGGTCATGGCGTCGACGGCCACCACCTCGTTCGCCCTCGTCGCCACCTCGACCGCCACGGCCGACCGACGTGACCTCTCGCCTACGCCGCGCCCGCTCAAGCGCAAGGCCGACGACACGGACGGCGCTTTTGTCGCCGACATGACGCTGCCGGAGAAGCGGTGCCGGTACGTCCTCCTTTTCCCTTTCTTCCCCCTCCTCCTCCTCCTCCCGACCCGACTGCACCCCGCCTCCGCTCGGCTCGACGCCGATCAGCGAGTCCCGACTCCTGACACTCTTCCCGACTCGCGCAGGCTGACCAAGGAGCAGTACATCTGCCGCATCGCCAAGGGCTACAACCGCGAGATCACCTCGGACGACGAGGAGAAGACGAAGCTCGCCGTCGCCCTGGCCCGCTTCCACGAGCTGTGCGTCGGCCTCTCCTCCTCCTGCCCGCCCAAGTTCGCCACCAGACTGACCCCTCGTCTGCCTCTCCTGCAGCTGCGCGATCGACGAGATCCTCAAGGCGAAGAAGAAGGAGCGCCAGGCCGCCGTCACCTCGGCCCTCGTCGACCACCTCAAGGGCCTCGAGGACTGCTACCTCCTGCTGTGCGTCTCTTTCTCTCTCTCTTCCCCGCCTTTCTTTCATCGTGACTGCTCCCTGACGACCGACTGTCCTGCAGCGCCAAGGACTCGGGCGAGCTCGACGCTGCCCCGCTCAAGGTCGAGCCGGCCAAGCCCAAGAAGAAGACGTCGCCGTGCGTCGCCTCCCTCCTCTCTGTCGGCCTCTCGCACACACGCAGAACGTGAACTGACCTTCTCCCTCTCTCCTGTCGCAGGTCGGCCAGCCCGTCGATGCGCCGCTCGACCGAGGAGCTCTTCCCGGACGACGAGTACGTCCCCGACGACCTCGCCGACAAGTTCATGACGCCGGCCGAGATCCGCCGCTCGCTCCGCATCGCTGCACGCGCCGAGCACCTCGGCAACGAGGCGTGGGCCGACCTCTCGGACTCGGACGACTCGGACGACTCGGACGACTCGAACGAGGACGACGTCGACGTGCTCGTCCTGTCGGACGACGAGGACGTCAAGCCGGTCGTCGCGCGCCCGCAGTTGCCCGAGCGTCGCCACAAGCGCAAGACGTACGAGGAGCCGATCGTGCTCTCGGACGACGACGAGCCGGCGGCGCCCGCCAACAAGCGCGCGAGGTGCGTCCCTTCTCGCCTCTCTCTCTCTCTTTCTCTTCTCGACTCGACCCTGACATTGCTTCTTCCCGGACTACAGGACGTAGTTGTTCAAGCAGTGCCCGATCGACCAATTCAGCAAGGTGCGCCCTCCCCTGTCCCTCTCTCCTTCTCGCTCGAGACCCAGACTGACCCTCTCTCTCGTCGTGGCACTCGCAGCTCGACCTCACCAAGCTCATCCACAACATCATCCCGATCGACTCGACGACCAGCACCACCGCCGCAAGAACCACCGACAACCCGTCGACCTTTGTCTCGCCGTACCCGTCGTGCAGTGCCGGCTCCTTTCTTTCGACGAGGCGCCGCGACCGTCCTGGTGCGCTCGCTCTCCTTCACTCCCTCGGTCTCGCCGGCCCCGACTGACCCTCTCTGTTTCGTCCTCGCAGCCCTCGCGCACGACGCCGTTCGACCGCCTTTGCTGTGCAGACCCTCGAGCACCGTCTCGGGTTCGCCAGCTCCACCTCGACCACCTTCTCGGTCTCGCGGCAAGATCCTTGACCAAGGGCCTGCTTGCCTTTCGTCGTCGTCCTCGTTGTGCCGTGCGGGCCGCCGCACGGTCCTCCTTCTTCTTCGTCAGGGTGCCGCGACCGTCCTGGTGCGTCGAATCTTCCCTCCTCTCGCCCTCGAGCCACTCTCGGCCACGTGGCCTGACTCTCTCTCTCTCCTCCTCGTGCCCCTGCAGCTCCTCAGCACGACGCCGTTCGACCATCCTCGCCGTGCAGACCCTCGAGGCTCGCCTCGGGTTCGCCGGCCTTTCCTCGTCTCGACCTTTTCTTGCGACACGGCGTGCTCTCTCTATTATGTCCTGATTGCGAATGCCAGAGCCTGATCCACCTGCCTCGAGCCCGACGTCGAGAGAGAAAGAGAAAGGTGAGCGGCCTTCTCAAGTCGAGAGCGCGCGAGACGAGCTGGCGATGGCGTGGCGGCGTCTCCCGCACTCCTGTCTGGCGTAGATGACCAACCTCACAGCTTCTTGAGTCGCCATGCTGGACCTGCAGGAGACAGGCGATGGCTCGTCCTGCAGCTTCAAGCTCCCGGCCGCCCCGGTCGCCGCTCGAGCTCGTACGGCTCGGCTCCGCAGCCTTTCGTCAATGCCAGCAAGCGAGTAGAGCGGGCCCAAGTTCTCAGAGAGGCCAACAAAAGAGAGAGCGAGAGAGAGACGGTAGAAGGTCGCCGAGGACCGTGCGCTTGAGAAGGTCGCTCTCCTGAGCCGCCAAAGGGTTTCTCTCTCTCGAGCCGCAGCGAGGACGAGAAACGGCACGATTGTTACAACAACGACATCTGCCGAGGATCACGGTCTACTTGTGCAACAGGGTTCGACTCAATCTAGCGATTTGCCAAGCAGCATCCTCCTCTTCTCCGCCTCGCCCAAACCCGACCCTGCCCGCCGCACCGGCCGGTGCCGGCCGAACGCGTTCGAGTCCTTGCCCGGAAGAGTGATGGATAGCGAGCCCATCGAGGCGAACGTCGAGTCGATGTCGGCGACGAACGACAGCTCTCGCTCCGAGTAGGACGAGGTCGAGGGGGTCGAGGTCGACGACGGACGGGTCGTGCTCGAACGCGAGTCGTAGGACGGTCGACCATGAGGCGAGGAGGGCTGCACGAGTCGCTGGAAGGGTCAGGTCGAGCGCGAGGCGCACAGGAGGCGAGGAAGGGAGGACGCACCTGGTCCACCGAGCCCGGCAGTCGGCCGTCTCGCGCACTCGGCGCAAGACGCTGCGCCTCGTTGGCAGCGCCCATGTCCTCCGGCTCCTCCGTGAGAGCGCCTCGAGCGAGCCCGAGAGACCGGCTCCCGGTCGACTCTGCCGCCTCGCTCGACGTCGTCTCCTTCGACCCGCGCGAGGCGCCTCGCGGGTACGACCCCTCGCGGTCCTCCCGCTCTGGGTAGATGAGCCCGACGACGCCGAGGTCGAAAGGGAGGTGCTCGCCTCCTGGCGTGCGCGCGAACTCGCCGTTCATCGGGAGGTCGTGCAGCTCGCCGTCGAACGGGTCGAACGAGGTCGAGCGAGGGATGGCGTTGTACGGGGTCGCAGCAGGACGAGGCGGGCGCTCGAGCTCGTCGTCGCGGTCCTGGGCGGGCGCCTCCACGGGCCTGACCGCCTCGGGGAGAGGAGGCGGCCCGGCCGGGTTGGCGTTCGCCGCATCGACGCTCCCAAAGTGCTGGGTGCGTGACTTGACAAACTTCATGCGCTTGCGCACCGACGCCGTGACGGCCTGCTTGGCGGCGGACCGAGCGTCGGCCATGGGCAGGCGGCGGTGCGTCTTGGATAGGAGCTGGCCGAGGAGCTGGCCTTTTTGCTGCCACACCGAGCGGATCATGTCTGCGGGCGGCATAGGCTCTGAGTCAGTGGTTGCTTGACGAGGCGCATTGAGCGCGAGTCGAGGAGAGAGAGAAGAGGAGAGACGCACCGCGCTTGAGCTGGTCGAGGAGGTCGAGGAACGACCACGTCTTGGACCGGTACTGGATCAAGGGCGTCTTGTAGGTGATGTTGTAGATGTTGGGCAGGCTCGACTTGTCCTCCTTCTCGCTCTGTAGGTCACAGAATGAAGGGTCAGTCAGAGGGAGAGGGAAAGAGGCAGAGGGAGAGGGACGGACCCGATACGTGAGGCAGAGCAGGGTCGACGAGATCTCGACAAAGATGAACGTGTGGTTCGAGGCGGCGCGCCGGCGCATCTCGTCGGCGTCGAGACCCTCCTCGCGAGCGTCCGACACGAGCATGTCGGCCGAGACGGCTTTGCGCAGGCGGTGCTCGGCGCTGCGGATCGACGCGCTCGACGACGCGAGGGCGCGGTCGCTGCCGGTGCTGCTCGTGGCGCCGAGGCTCGTGCTACTCGCGTAGCTTTTGCGCGGCGCCGTGAACGAGTCGACCGAGCGTTTGGCCTGCGCGTTCAGGCCCGGGACGTTGAGCGACGACGAGGACCTGCTGACGTCGGGCGACGCCTTGTCCCGCCGACGACCGTCGCCGTGAGCGTCGCCGTCGACGTCGTCGGCCTTGTTGTATCGGTCGGTCGAGAAGACGTAGTCGAGGATGCGGCGACCGACGGCGTGCTCGAGTTGGAGGCGGACCGGGTGCAGGTGGAGCTCGAAGCGCTCGATGATCGAGATGCCGCCGACAGGTGCGAGCGAGTTCCACAGGACGGCGCAGAAGACGTCCATCTGGGCGAGGCGGTTGTTGGACGCGTCGCCCGTGTCGGCCTTGGCGATGATCTCGGCAAAGATCTGCTCGGGGCTGCTGTTGAGCGCCCTCAGGTCCTTGATGACCATGCGGTTCGACGCCGAGCCGTCCTGCTTCGAGACCCACGAGTACTCGGCGCCGATGACCGAGAACTTGGCGAACGGGATGTCGGCCTGGTCAAGCATGTGCCACGTGAGCTCGGCGGCGCGCGCCTCGAGCTGGAGGCCGACGCTCTTGCTCGACGACGACTTGGCGCCGTTCGAGTCCTGGGCGCGCGTGAAGGCCTCGACGACGAGGCTGAGCTCGCTCGCGAGCCGGAACGCCTCGGCCCGCTCGAGGAAGAGCTGGACGCGGCCGGCGTCGTCGAGCTCGTCGAGGTGGACCTGGAACTCGTGCGCGGCGCCGATGAGGCGGCGGATGTGCTGCTGCAGCTGCCCGACCGTGTCCATGACGGCGTCGAGGTTGGAGAAGTCGCGCGTGAAGACGAGCGACTCGACCTTTGAGTTGCGCGACTTGCGCAGCGGGTCGCTGTACAGGATCAGGTCGGTGACGACGTTGTAGATGGCCGCAAAGTGCTCCGGGTTGGCCGACAGCGAGAACTTGTCGGCCTCGAACGACAGGCGGTCGGTCGACGTGTGAAAGTGGCTCTCGCGAGGCGAGCTCGACGCGAGGCTGCCGTGCTCGCGCTTCGAGCTGAGGCGCAGCTGGTTGAACTTGTCGTAGCGCATGGCGGCCGACGTGCGCGACACGACGCGGTCGAACCCCCACGGCTCGACGCGCAGGTCGACGAGCGTCTCGAGCGGGACGAACGACTGGGCGAAGCGGCGCTCGGCTCGCGCGACGTGCTGCCGAGGGTAGAACACCTGCAGGCCGTCGAGGCGGGCGAACGTCTGGTTGAGCACCTCGGCGTTGACCGGGTCGTCGACGATGCGCGTGTCGATGATCTCAAACACCTTGACCTGGGCGCGAAAGGCGGCGATGACGAGGGTCGACTTGTCGTCGACGTCGCTCTGGAGCGACACTTGGGGCTTGGTGAACACGCACAGGTGGCCCGAGGTGGCGTCGTACGCCTCGGGGAGCGCCTCGGCGGCGGCGTACGGGTCGACGTCGAGGTGGTCGCCGAACCGGTGGCGCCCGTCGTCGGCCTCGTCCTCCTCGTTGACGGCCCACGAGCTGCCCTTCTTGATGAGGTCGTCGAGGAGGCGGTTGGTCTCGTCCGAGTCGTGAAAGGGCCCGGTGCGCTTGGCCGACATGGACCCGCCGGGCGTGCCCGTGCGCGTCGACTTGCGGCGCGACATGTTGTCGCGCTTCGTCTTGCGCTCATGCTGCTTGGCGAGGTCGCGGATGAACCGCAGGACGTTGGCCGACGCGTGGTACAGGAAGCCCTTGCGGTCGCGGTGCGAGTAGTAGTACTTGAGGAGGACCTCGCGCGTCGCGTTCGACACCTGGACCGTCGGCGAGTGGACCATGTAGCGGTTCTCCCACTGGCCCCACTCCTCGTAGAGCGTGTTGGTCAGGTGCGGGAAGGCGGCCGTGTCGCACGAGTCCTCGTGCACGCCGCTCGACGGCGTCGGCGGCGGGCGGTGCTGGTACTGGTACTGGTGCGGGTGCGGGTCCTGCTGCCCGTCCTGCTGCTCGCGGTGGTTGGCCTCGACGTGCGCGTCGTGATAGGGGGCCGAGGAGGGCTGCGCCTCGTCGCGAATCTGGCTCAGGCGCTCGATGACCGACTGGACCGCCTTGATGCGGAGCTCGATCTCGCCGATGACGGTCGCGCTCTTGGACGCCGCGAGCTGCAGAGAGGACGGCTCAAGCACCATGTCAGTACGCGCAGGCGATGGTGCGCAGAGGAGGACAAGCTCGACGCACCTGAGTCTTGAGCTCTCGCAGGCGCTCCTCGGCCTCCTCGATGTGGACCGAGACGGTGTCTGCCGAGGGAGAGAACGTCAGTCGCGTTCACTGTCTGCGTCACGACGTCCTTGAGGAGAGGGAGAGAGGGAGAGAGGGAGACGCACCTGTTGCGCGACCCATGAGGCACGTGTGCGAGAACTCGTTGCCGAACTTGGTCTTGGGCTTCTCGGGCGGCGTCGACGCCTCGAGGCCGTCGCCCGACTCGTCGTCGTCGCCGTCCTTGGTCGGCGCCGAGTCCTTGTGCCGGTAGTACGTGAAGCGCGGGCAGACCATGAACGGCAAGATGCGGAGCCGAGGCTCGCCGTGGCCGTCGTCGACCGGCATCGTGTACATCGAGTCGTGAAAGTCGTTGAGGTTGACCCACTCGCGGTCCTCGGGGCGCACCGTGTAGTCGTCGTCGTTGGCCGCCGGGATCGGGGTCGACGCCTCGTCGTCGGCGTTGGCGTCGGCGGGCGCGACGTCGGCCTTGAGCGGCTCGGAGAAGATGGCCGTGATCGTGCGCAGGTCGAGCCCGTCGAGGTCGATCTCGGCCATGTAGAACGCCTTGTGCTTGACCGTCTTGGACTCGGACATCTCGGGGCGGCGGATGACCATCTCCTGGGTGCGCTGGTGCAGGTCGACGTTGAACCGGCCGATCTTGCCCTTCATGCCGAGGACGGTCGTCTCGCCGCGCTCCCACTCGGCCCAGGTCTCTTGGCGGTACGTGTGCGAGATGAAGAGAGGCGCGAGCGAGAACCGGTACTTGATCGTCGCCGTGTGGCGGCCAAACTTGGGCGACGGCGCCTGGACCGACGGGAAGAGGCGACCTTGGCGCACGGGGAGCGACATGCAGCCGTCGAACAGCTTCCACCACCGGTGAAAGTGCGTCATGGCGTGCGGCGAGAAGTGGAAGCTGTTGTAGCCGTCGTTGCCCGAGTACTGGACGTCGGCGGCGTCGGGTTCTTGGTCGCGACCGGGAAGGCGCAGGTTGGCGGGCGACGTGAGCGAGATCGAGAAGTGGATAAAGTCGGAGCGGAACCCGGCGAACGAGTCGACAATCTGCACGCGCACGACGGTGTCAGAGAGCTGTCGCCGAGGGAGAAAAGACACAGAGAGGGAGAGGGAAAGAAAGAGGGGACGCACCTCGCCGAGGGGCCCGACCGCGGCCGACGTCTTGGTGTGGACCTTCCAGTGCGGGATAAAGTCGAAGCGGCGACACTGGCGGTGGAAGGTCGGGAGGCCGAGGCACGCCGGCTTGTCGCACTCGCCGTCTCGACAGGTGTGCTCGAGGCGGACGGCCATGCCCCACCGCACGCCGTTGATGCACTTGGCGCACACCTTGAGCCAGTACTCGATGTCGTCCTCGTCGCCCGACGTGTCGGTCGCCGTGTCGTACCCGGTGGCGGCGTCGAGATCGTCGTCGCCGTCGCCGAGCGTCGAGGCGGCGTAGGCCGACCCGCCGGCGGCGCTGTCGGCGCTCTGCGCGTCGTCGGCGTCGCTGTCGGCGACGTCCGAGTCGAGCGAGTCGCTCGAGAAGCTGCCCGTCGCGGCCGAGTCGATGTACTCGCGCAGGTTGGGGATCCCGAGCACGTACTTGTCGCTCGAGACCTGGAAGAACTCGCGGTCCGGGTTGTCGTGCCCGAGGCGGAGCTCGACGTTGCCCTTCCACGCCTTGGCGAACCCGGCGCCGAAGCCCGTGAGCGCGTACGGGTCGCGCGAGCCCTTGAGGTGGAAGATGACCGACGCGACTGGGCCGGGGCAGACGAGGCGGATGCGCCAATGGAGCTGGAGGCGGATCTTGTCCCAGAAGCCGATGCGGTCCGACGGGTCCGGGCTCGCCTTGCTGAGCGTGTCGAACACTCGGGCGACGTCCTGGATGGCGGGCTGCATCGAGTTGCCCCAGCCGAACCGCAAAGGTTCGGCCGAGCGGATCTTGATGACGGGCGACGCGTACGTCTTGGTCGGCATGGCCGAGCGCGGGACGACGATGGCGTACGGCGCGCCCTGGCCCTCGAACACGTGCTGCGGGATGATGGCGCACGGGACCCGGCGCACCGACTCGAGCCCGCCGACCTCCTCGCCGACGACGAGGTCCGACTCGCACGTCCAGCTCGGCTGCCCGGGCCGGCCGCTGCGCGGGACGTGCAGGACGGGGAGCGGATAGTCGCGGAGCTGGAACCGCGCCTCGGACATGGTCCACGAAAAGTGGACCGGGACGAGGAGCGAGAAGACGGTGTCGCGCGGCAGGCCCTTGCCGACGTCGTGCAGGAACGTCTTGAGGCCCTCGTCGCCCTCGGGACCGGCGAACGACGGCTTGGAGATGACGAACGACAGGTCGTGGAACGTGCCGCGAGCGAGAGGCGCCGACTTGCTGACGGGCAGGAGCTCGATCGGGAGGCGCTTGTTGGCCATCACGTTGCGGTCGGTGACGCCGTACAGCCGACGCGCGAGCGCCTCCTCGCGGCGCGCCTGCTCGGCCGACGCGTTCCGGATGCGCTTGACCCAGTGCGACGAGTTGTACTTGCGCAGGGCCCGCTCGGCCTCGGCGACGCCGACCGTGTGGCGCGCGCTCACCTTGGGCTTGGCGCTCGCGGCGAACGACTGGTCGTCCTCGCTGTCGCCGTCGCCCTCGTCGTCGGTCGCACGCGAGCCGTCGCCGCTGTTGCCCGCCGCCTCGGCGCGCCGGATCGCGTCGACCTTGTCGTCGAACGCCTTGCGGCGCTCGATACGGGCGAGCTGCTCCTCGTACCCGGCGCGCCAGATGATGTTGAGCTTGGTCTCGAACGGGTCGTCCTGCAGCTCGAGGGCGAAGAGGCCGACACGCAGCTCGATCTGCGGGAGGCGCTTGGCCTGCTCAGGACCGGGCTCGATGACGACGCGCGTGCCGCCCTTGACGTGCTCGTACACGAGCTGCTTGGTCGCCTTGACGAGGCTCGCCGTGTTGTCGACGATGCGCGAGAAGACGTAGCGGAACGGGATCCGCAAGCGCGCCGTCTCGGACGACAACGACAGGACGAACGGGTGGTAGCCCTTGTTGCTCGAGTCGGGCCGCACGCGAAACTCGCTCTTGCGCAGCGACACGATGTCCTCCCATTTGCCCGGGACGGTCGGGCTCTGGCCGGCGAGGATGGCCTTCTCAAACCCGAGGGTCAGGCCCGACGCCGCCGTGTGCGAGAACAGGATGCGGTGGAAGTTGATGAACAGGTGCGTGTCGTGCGGCAACGTCGGGAACAGGTGCAGGTCCTTGATCTCGCCGCTCGCGCGCAGTAGCGGTCGAGGACGACGAGGCTTGTGGCCTTTGGCGGCGGCGGCGGCGGCGGCGGCGGCGGCGGAGGAGGACGACGTGCCCTCGCGCTCGGGCGCATCGACGGCGGACGCAGGGCGGAGCGACCGGAGCGACGAGATGGCCATGAGGCACAGGTAGATGCTGAACAGCTCGATGCGCATCGTCGCGAGCCTCGACTCGACGAGGATCGTGATGTCGTCGAGCGGCGCGTCGTCGGCCTTGTCGGGCTCGTCGCCGTGGTCGATGTCGCCCGCGACGACCTCGACGG